>NC_068433.1:45966820-46011820 GCF_023373465.1 Oncorhynchus keta
TCCCGTTCCATGCTGCACTGTACATGCCTCTTCAGTCATCAACATTTTTAGCCCAGCTTCCAATCATCCAACCAAAACCAGCCAGGGGAGGTTTGAGAATTCAACCAGAGCAGGGTTTAGAGGGGTAAACACAGCATCTGTTTAAAGATTAAGCTGTCTAAACCAGTGACATGAAGGCCCACACACACACACACTCACACACACACACACACAGAATCACACACACACACACACACACACACACACACACACACACACACACACACACACACACACACACAGAATCACACACACACACACACACACACACACACACACACACACACACACACACACACACACACACACACACACACACACACACACACACACACACACACACACACACACACACACACACACACACACACACACACACACACAGAATATTCAACGAAAAACAATATAAGCTCCTAGTACTGCCTAAAGGGTTAATACACACAGCTCTCTCTGTTCCTCTGCTACTACCCAGACAGGTTTATCTGCTGTCTACACATACAGCACACGTGTTATCATTCTCCTCCGCTCCACTGACACCACATTACGGCTCACAATAGCTCAGTTCCATTCATCCCATTTATGTCCCAACCAGGGGGCTGTGCAACAGTTCCCTTCCCGACATCGCAGTCAGATCTCTGCATCAGCATTTAACAAGTAGGCCCTGGGTTGGTAATGACAGTATTGCGAGTGTATATATTCTGCAGTACTCATCAGCCTGGGAAGAAGGTATTACCATACAGGAGGTGAAACTATTAACCCATACGGGAATGAAGGCCTGTGTCTCCTGGCCTGAATCCAATGGAGCACATCTGATCAGTCAGATAACTGGCGACTTGCAGCCGCAGCAGAGATGAGAGGAGCATTGCAATGTGATGGTCGTGTGATTGTGTGTGTGTGTGTGTGTGTGTGTGTGTGTGTGTGTGTGTGTGTGTGTGTGTGTGTGTGTGTGTGTGTGTGTGTGTGTGTGTGTGTGTGTGTGTGTGTGTGTGTGTGTGTGTGTGTGTGTGTGTGTGTGTGTGTGCGCGCACGTAGTCCTGGGATACAGACGGTAGAGCTGGTATTGAGGTTACTAAGATGACCTGGTATAAACTGTAGAGACATCTGACAGCTCAGAGGCTGAGGTGCCTGGGGAGAGGAACCACTTGACCGCCAATGGCAACAGCTAGTCTCGCTGCGGTCTGACAAATCACGGAAAAGACATTACAGACATACAGTAAATACTTTACAATTGAAATAAATTCTGACAACACACACAAACATACACACACAGCTCGGATTCTATTCATTTCCCTCTCTCCCTCTCACAACATTCTCAGTCTTTCTTTCTGTTTTCCCTCTCCATTTTAATTGCACCCTCTCTCTCTCTCTCTCTCTCTCTCTCTCTCTCTCTCTCTCTCTCTCTCTCTCTCTCTCTCTCTTCTCTCTCTCTCTCCCTCTCTCTCTCTCTCTCTCGCTCTGCTGTGTGTCTCTGTGTTGGATCTCCTCCAAAATACAGATGGAGAGAGGGCAGGAGAGGGAGAGAGGGCAGGAGAGGGAGAGAGGGCAGGAGAGGGAGAGACAGCGAGAGAGCGGGAGAAAGAGAGCTTCCTAGTCAGACATTCCAACAATCAATGGCACCTTGTTACCCTCTCGTACCTCATCGGCAGTCACATGGCCAATCAGGCGCTCTAGGATTGGGTAGTGGGTGGCAGGGCACACATACTAGCACAGTGCCTCTTGCGTCATTCTGACCCCCCACTCCCTCTCTCAACCCCACAACTCCCCGCTCCTCTTCCAAAACACTACCCCAGACATCAGACACCACACTGGAGCTTACACTAGCTCCAGTACCCCTCTCTGCCCTTTGACCTCACACATATCATATCAATGGGACTTTACATGAGTGAGGAGGTGTGGAAAACTCCCTGGCGGAAAATGATATATGTCCACGTGCACCCAGTCTAATCTTAGCTGTTAAACACCAGTTTGATGGCTTCTTGTATACTTTTAAAATGTGTTCTGTGGTGAATAGTTTGCAAAGAGAGAGCGAGAGAGGAGTTTATGAGAGAGAGAGAGAGAGAGAGAGAGAGAGAGAGAGAGAGAGAGAGAGAGAGAGAGAGAGAGAGAGAGAGAGAGAGAGAGAGAGAGAGAGAGAGAGAGAGAGAGAGAGAGAGAAAGAGAGGAGTTTATAATAGAGTGTACATGATAGATATACACTGAGTGGACAAAACATTAAGAACACCTGTTCTTTCCATGACAGACTGACCAGATGATCCCGTATGGATGTCACCTGTTAAATCCACTTCAATCAGTGTAGATGAAGGAGAGGTTTAAAGAAGGATTTTTAGCCTTGAGACAATTCAGACATGGATTGTGTATGTGTGCCATTCAGGGTGAATGGATAAGACGAACGGTGTATGGTAGTAGTTGCCAGGCACACGGGTTTGTGTTAAGAACTGCAACACTGCTGGGTTTTTCACGCTCAACAGTTTCCTGTGTTTATCAACAATGGTTCACTATCCAAAGGACATCCAGCCAACTTGACACAACTGTGGGAAGCATTGGAGTCAACATGGGCCAGCTTCCCTGTGGAACGCTTTCGACACCTTGTAGAGTCCATGCCCTGAAGAAACAAGGCAAACAGTATTATACAGGCTCGATGAAGCTAGGTTGTAACCTCCTCCAGAGAGTCCATACCCGGACGAATTGAGTCAGTTCTGAGGGCAACTCAATATTAGGAAGGTGTTCCTAATGTTTGGTCCAATATACTCAGTGTATATAGACACAGAGAAATACAAAACCATTGTAAACAACAGATAGGGAGATAATTATTGCAGAGGAGTGAAGGAGAAACTAGCCTATCCATCATTGTGATAGTATCACCAACAGAAGTTTCTTGGCTGTTCTGAGAGACTGCAGTATGAGTGATACACTGAGGATGACAACCACCCGTGAGAAAACTACTCTATTATCGCAGTGCTATTGGATACACAGCCATTTCTGCATCTGGAAAAATACAGAAAGAACCACAGTAGCCTGACAAGCAAACGCAGCAAGGTCTCCAACCAACTCGGCTCAAAACACCTCAAACACACCATTCACTCCTCTCCCCCACATTATATATAATACTTCACCATTTGTTTTGTGGTTACAGTAATGTAAGCAGATGTAAGCAGAGCTCATTGTACTTAAAGGGAGAATGCAGTGCTCTGAAAAAGAGTTAAAAGACGTGAAATGTGTAATACTAACTATGCAATCGACCGTTACGCTAAATAAAGCCATCCTCCGGAAGGGGACTATCGCCACGGTAACGGAATATAGGTTTCCATGGCGCTCGTCCATCATGCAGCGGGCGTTGTCATACATATGTAATAAATGAATAACGACAGAGTAGCAGGGACCCAGGCTTAGTGACACACACATACACCTGCACACACATTTATACACACACACATTTGGAGGGAAAGGGAGGACAAGGCTAAAAACAGCCAGGGTCACGGCCTTTCAAATGTGTCTGAGTCAGGCAGCGGGGTCTATATTTACACAGAGAGAGAGAGAGAGAGAGAGAGACAGAGAGACAGAGAGAGAGACAGAGAGACAGAGAGACAGAGAGAGAGAGAGAGAGAGAGAGAGAGAGAGAGAGAGAGAGAGAGAGAGAGAGAGAGAGAGAGAGAGAGAGAGAGAGAGAGAGAGAGAGAGAGAGAGAGAGAGAGAGAGAGAGAGAGAGAGAGAGAGAGAGAGAGAGAGAAAGAATTAACAAAAAAACAGAGCAAACTAGAATGCTATTTGGCCCTACACAGAGAGTACACAGCGGCAGAATACCTGACCACTGTGACTGACCCAAAATTAAGGAAAGCTTTGACTATGTACAGACTCAGTGAGCATAGCCTTGCTATTGAGAAAGGCCGCCGTAGGCAGACATGGCTCTCAAGAGAAGACAGGCTATGTGCTCACTGCCCACAAAATGAGGTGGAAACTGAGCTGCACTTCCTAACCTCCTGCCCAATGTATGACCATATTAGAGAGACATATTTCCCCCAGATTACACAGATCCACAAAGAATTCGAAAACAAATCCAATTTTGAAAAACTCCCATATCTTTTGGGTGAAATTCCACAGTGTGCCATCACAGCAGCAAGATTTGTGACCTGTTGCCACGAGAAAAGGGCAACCAGTGAAGAACAAACACCATTGTAAATACAACCCATATTTATGCTTATTCATTTTATCTTGTGTCCTTTAACTATTTGTACATTGTATATATATATATATATATATAATATGACATTTGTAATGTCTTTACTGTTTTTAAACTTCTGTATGTGTAATGTTTACTGTTAATTTTTGTTGTTTTTCACTTTATATATTCACTTTGTATGTTGTCCACCTCACTTGCTTTGGCAATGTTAACACATGTTTCCCATGCCAATAAAGCCACTTGAATTGAATTGAGAGAGAGAGAGAGAGAGAGAGAGAGAGAGAGAGAGAGAGAGAGAGAGAGAGAGAGAGAGAGAGAGAGAGAGAGAGAGAGAGAGAGAGAGAGAGAGAGAGAGAGAGAGAGAGAGAGAGAGAGACAGAGAGAGAGACAGAGAGACAGAGAGAGAGAGAGAGACAGAGAGAGAGAGACAGAGAGAGAGAGAGAGAGACAGAGAGAGAGAGAGAGAGAGAGAGAGAGAGAGAGAGAGAGAGAGAGAGAGAGAGAGAGAGAGAGAGAGAGAGAGAGAGAGAGAGATGGTTTCTACCTGTGTGGGGTTGTAGAGTTCCTGCAGTGCGTTGCGGGAGCCTTTCCTACAGCACACGTCCGCTGCAAACTGGTTCCTCCGCATGACTGTTAGAAGGAACAGAGAGAGGACCGTTAGCAGTGCCCAATCACACTGGAACAACAGCAACAACAACCAATCACATTGTTACAACTTAAACAACAACCAATAAGAGAGTGGGCCTAATAATGTTAACTACAACAGCATTCACATAGAATAAATGACCGTAAAGCTTATATTCTGTAGGGCCAAAGGGAGCTACCACAGCTAAACTACAAAGCCAGGTCCCTATACACACAACCAACAGCCCACACAACAAAGCAGCCAGACAATACCTCTCAAATTACTGGATGAAAGAGCCCACTAAATAACTACATGAGATTGAACAGAAGAGTGGGTGTGGGTGAACAACAATGCATTTGAGAGCCTTACTAGTCTCTGTTCTATGTTTCATCATCCTCACTGATCTAATAGGAGTGGATATGTAATGCCATATGACTGTAGGACAAAGACAGTACTGTAGGAAATCAGGACACAGATGATCAACACCGTCAGCAGATTGAGAGAGGGGATGGGGATGGGGGGGAGTATAAGCCAACTGCAGACACACCCACTTCCTGTATCTTTGTATCAAACCCAGTTCATTGTTTCCTGTTTGTGCTGCGTGTTGTGGACAAACCATAGCCTTTTCGGTCACCTGGGCATTGGGTGAGAGCTGAGTGCTTGTTAGCGTAACGAACTACCGCAGACAGTCCATTATACCTTACCTTCAGTAGGAGAGGGGGAAGAGATGCCCCTATACACACACACACCTCAGTGTGATGGGTGACCTGTCACCTGGCTGTGAAAGCAGCTTCATTATAATGCAGTTCATTCCTGCTCCCTACAGTGTGCATCATATAAACAGGCAATTACTGCTCTTTCAGCAGAATACACACACATACACACACTGATTGCACTCACTCAATCATTCTCATTTATCCTCTACTGCATCTATGGGCTGTCGACCTAATAGGTACAGAGAGTAAGATGATGAGACAGACAGACATAGAGATAGAGAGAGAGAGAGAGGGTGAGAGAGAGAGAGAGAGAGAGAGAGAGAGAGAGAGAGAGAGAGAGAGAGAGAGAGAGAGAGAGAGAGAGAGAGAGAGAGAGAGAGAGAGAGAGAGAGAGAGATATATAGAGAGAGAATGAGAGAGAGAGAGAGAGAGAGATAGAGAGAGAATGAGAGAGCGAGAGAGGGAGAAAGAGAGAGAGAGAGAGAGAGAGAGAGAGAGAGAGAGAGAGAGAGAGAGAGAGAGAGAGAGAGAATGAGAGAGCGAGAGAGCAAAGCTACTCTCCCTGAGCCCTTAAATCTCCAAACAGTCCATCCTATTTCCCACACACACAAGTAGCTTACAAACCACCACACATACCTGATCTACAGATGTTGCTTCAGTGCCTCCAGGTCCACACACCGCTCTATTTAATCTGCTGGTAATCCTGTCTAAGTCTGGTGTGTTTTAATACACTGATCACATTCCCCTTCCACGCACAGAAACACACACACACACACTATAGGTCGACCGATTATGATTTTTCAGCGCCGATGCCGATTATTGGAGGACCTATTAAAAAAAACGATACCGATTAATCTGACGATTTATTTATTTGTTATAATGACAATTACAACAATACTGAATGAACACATATTTTAACTTAATATAATACATCAATAAAAATCAATTTAGCCTCAAATAAATAATGAAGCATGTTCAATTTGGTTTAAATAATGCAAAAACAAAGTGTTGGAGATGAAAGTAAAAGTGCAATATGTGCCATGTAAAAAAATGTTTAAGCTCAGAAGATGAGAAAATATGAAAGCTGGTGGTTCCTTTTAACACGAGTATTCAATATTCCCAGGTAAGAAGATTTAGGTTGAGGTTATTATAGGAATTATAGGACTATTTCTCTCTATACCATTTGTATTTCATGTACATTTGACCATTGGATGTTCTTATAGGCACTTTAGTATTGCCAGTGTAACAGTATAGCTTCCGTCCCTCTCCTCACCCCTACCTGGGCTCGAACCAGGAACATATCGACAACAGCCACCCTTGAAGCATCGTTACCCATCGCTCCACTACTCCAAGTCTCAGAGCGAGTGACGTTTGAAACGTTATTAGCGCGCACCCCGCTAACTAGTTAGCCATTTCACATCGGTTACACCAGCCTAATCTCGGGAGTTGATAGGCTCGAAGTCATAAACAGCTCAATGCTTGAAGCATTGAGAAGAGCTGCTGGCAAACGCACAAAAGTGCTGTTTGAATGAATGCTTACGAGCTTTGCTGCTGCCTACCATCGCTCAGTCAGAAAGCTCTATCAAATATCAAATCATAGACTTAATTATAACATAATAACAAACAGAAATAGGAGCCTTAAGGCATTAATATGGTCAAATCCGGAAACTATCATTTCGAAAATAAAATGTTTATTCTTTCAGTGAAATACGGAACCGTTCCGTATTTTATCTAACGTGTGGCATCCCTAAGTCTAAATACTCCTGTTACATTGTACAACATTCAATGTTATGTCATAATTACGTAAAATTCTGGCAAATTAGTTCGCAACGAGCCAGGCGGCCCAAACTGCTGCATATACCCTGACTCTGCGTGCAGTGAACGCAGGAGAAGTGACACAATTTCCCTAGTTTAATATTGCCTGCTAAGCTGGATTTCTTTTAACTAAATATGCAAGTTTAAAAATATATACTTGTGTATTGATTTTAAGAAAGGCATTGATGTTTATGGTTAGGTACACATTGGTGCAATGACAGTGCTTTTTTCGCAAATGCGCTTGTTAAATCACCCGTTTGGCGAAGTAGGCTGTGATTCAATGATAAATTAACAGGCACCGCATCGATTATATGCAATGCAGGACAAGCTAGATAAACTAGTAATATCATCAACCATGTGTAGTTAACTAGTTATTATGTTAAGATTGATTGTTTTTTATAAGATAAGTTTAATGCTAGCTAGCACTTTACCTTGGCTCCTTGCTGCACTCGCATAACAGGTAGTCAGCCTGCCACACAGTCTCTTCGTGGAGTGCAATGTAATCGGCCATGATCGGTGTCCAAATATGGCGATTACCGATTGTTATGAAAACTTGAAATCGGCCCTAATTAATCGGCCATTCCGATGAATTGGTCGACCTCTAACACACACACACACACACACACACACACACACACACACACACACACACACACACACACACACACACACACACACACACACACACACACACACACACACACACACACACACACACACAAGCTTCTTGATATACAGCAAAGCCCTCAGGATTACAGTTGAGTGTACCCACTACGTGGACCAGCAGGCCCACCTGCCAGCACACCTGTGTCACAGCCCGGGAGAGATGTATCCATGGCAACCACGTCTTCTCACCTTTACCCTTCTGATTGGTTACAATAATCAAATGCCCTCTCAGCTGAGGACACGCTGAACGCTTAGACACACACACACACACACACACACACACACACACACACACACACACACACACACACACACACACACACACACACACACACACACACACACACACACACACACACACACACACACACACACACACACACGTGACCCTGATCTGACCTTCCTCATCTACTGTATCTGTTTTATTATGATGGACCAAGCAGAAATAAACAGGTATGGGCTATGGTCAGCTGGATTGACCTCCCTCCCTCCCTCTTCCTCTTAGAGTGTGAGTTTTCACATGCACTCCACCCCCCTCAAAGGGTTACTAAGGTTACTAAGGGCGTTTGGTCTTTCCACCTTCCTCTATGAACTACTGTTGGGCAGTAGGGATTCTCTAGTGATTCTCCCTTTGCGTTCAGCTCAAAGACACAGCAGAGCCAGCCTCCCTCCCAAATCCCACCAATAACAGCTTCTGACATGCAAAGGATTCTATGAAGTCAAGCATCACAAACCACGCAGAAACTACAGCAACACACAACAGTGAGCCCAGAATAACAAGATACTGAATCAGATCCAAAGTTGGCATACATATGTCATGTAAAACTGTCGTTGAAGGAGTGGCTGGAGTCTATATTGGGAAGCCATATATTCACTGTGAGTTTGATTACATACTGTCGCCTCACTATAAATAGTAGTCCGTTCTGCACAAGCTCAGCAGGTCTGTAATCACACAACATCTGCAGCCATCTATCAGCAAGGGATTATGGGATACTGCAGGATTAATCTGCTGCTAATCTTACCTACACACAGAGAGCATCAATTCACTTGCCACTGTCACGTGCACACACACACACGCACAGTAACATACAAAAACACACACAGTCACTAAAGTGCATGCACACACGCTGATGTGTACATGTACATGCACACGCACACGCACGCGCACACGCACACGCACATGCACACGCACGCGCACGCGCACACGCACACACACGCACACACACACACACACACACACACACACACACACACACACACACACACACACACACACACACACACACACAGATCCCTCTGTCAGTTTGATAATGTCTAGCGGGAGATAGACCTCCCGCAGACTTTTCATATCTCCTGTGAGTGTCTTGTCTGTCTGTGTACATTTAGATATGTGTGTTATATCTCTGGTGCACAGAGCTGAAGTGCTGAAGATGAGTTAGGATTCAGATGAACAGCAGAATTAGAGCAGGAGCACAGGAGACAGATGTTTAGGCACGCGAGTGCAACTTCATTAAACAAAAGCCTGATAAGCGCCTGTCAAATGTGTGTCGGGTGGTAATGCGTGTGTGTTGGTGCAATATGTGGGGGACGCGAGTCTGTTAATAATTGGATTTATATAGCGTGTGTGTCTGTGTATGCGTGTGTGTTGCATTTATACATTTTTTTCAGTGTATATAAGTATCCCAACATACACAACAATCTATTGTGGACAGGTAATAAAACAATGGGGCTACAGCTTCATGATATACTGCTATAATCAGAACACTAACTGGACAGATGAGTGGTTTAGTTTGTCTCTAGTTGATTCTAGTTGTATCTCTGTGTGTGGTCTATTGATCGCGTTAGCTTTGAGTTCAGGTCCTTGAGTAGGTCGACGGGTCATTCAGACTGCTGTGTGATCATACAGGTCTCTCGGACCGAAGCAACATGGTCGGGCGAAGAGGCAAGTGCTTGCCAACGTGAGTTGCTTCCCACTGGGCAGCAGTTGCTTCCCAGCAGATAGATGTACACGTCCCCAGTGGTAGTTAAAGTAATCCATTCGTTCCAAGTTGTTTCTAGCCACGTCTATAAACTAGCTCGCTGGGAGGGGATTATCAGGACGACTGCCTGAACGGAAACCATACATCTCCCCTCGACTCTCGCTGCACAACATGCGTCATAAATTTGGGCACCAGGCATGTCGGGTATACCCTCTCCCATCCCCAATGATGTGACCCCCATTCTAAGACCCCTAAGTAATGGCTGCCCTCTCACTGCCTGACTCAATATTCCCAACATTGAATAGGAATGGAATTTGGAATGGGGAAATGGGGAACATAACCACAGTGCAGAAACTCTTAGCTATGGAGAAGTCTGTTTGGGTCTTTTAAGTGGAGAAACAAATAACATAGACACACACACACACACACACAGAAACAGGATGGATGAATAAACAGAGGAGCATGTTGTAAACCCATATTTGGCCACAGACTAAGAGACAGCGGTCAGTCACACAGTCGGAGGCAGTCAAGCATGGTCAGATATGGTCAGAGGCGGTCAAGCATGGTTAGACAGTCACACAGAGAGATGGACAAACTACAGCAGACAGACATGAATCACAAACCACAAGCCCAGAGGAGGTAAACATACGGGACCAGTGGGAGATTCATAGTAACAAAAAAAAGAGAGAGATGGAGTGAGAAAGGGAGCGGTGGGGAAGGGAGGGAAGGAGGGGGAAGATATGGACACAGACAGCAGGAGGGAGGAACCCACTGAGCGTCTCCAATGTGACAACCCTGGGACAGTCACCCCTCCTGTACTGCCCTGTCTTTAACCCCTCCAGTCATGAAAGTGAATATGAGTGAACAGAGGGTAGATTAATCAGAGAAAGAGATAGAGAGAGAGAGAGGTGCAGATGAAGAGACAGACAGTTAGACAAGGATATCAACCATAGATCATTCGTAAGGTGATGCATAGCAGCCACTGCAGTAGGCACCAAAGCTCTCACCACACATTAGCCTTCTTAGCCTACCTCCCTTCCTCCCTCCCTCCTCTTCTGGACACCCCAACATCACCCTGCCGTGCCCGGCAGTGGTCAACAGGATGGGTGTCTCAAAAAACAATTCTGCAATCAGGGTGGAAGGGCTGTGTTCAAAACGCCACAGGGAAGAACCACACACTCCATCACGCATGCAGTCACTGTATGTGTGTGTGTTAGTCCTGGACGTTACCTCCTGTAAGACTGTGGTAGAAGCGTAGAGGATGGGGTAAGAGGTTACTCTAGGGCTGACCCCATTCAGTCGACTGGTCGATTGTTTGGTCCACAGAGAATGTTTTTGTCAGCCATTTTTTTTATGGCACGTCTTGATTGACGCCTGTCTCAGTGGACTAATCCATTGCTGAGGCCACAGGGTTGGCTCACCAGTAGTACACTTCCCGTTAATTCCCCTCGTTTCTGATCTACAATGTTTGTTTGGTTACCATCATTTCTGTTCATGCGTTTAATATACAGTATTGTTATCATGACAGTATTTTACCGTTCTCATTGTCAAGGGTGGACACGTTGTTTGCAAAGCGCACAACTTAGTCTACACTTGAGAGAAACAAGTTTTGGTTCATTTCATTCCATTTTTGAGTTTTAATATATGCCATTTAGCAGACGCTTTTATCCAAAGCGACTTACAGTCATGTGTGCATACATTCTACGTATGGGTGGTCCCGGGGATCGAACCCACTACCCTGGCGTTACAAGCGCCATGCTCTACCAACTGAGCTGTTTTGTAAGGATGCGCACCTGATTACTCATAGAAGTCGGCCCAGGCTACCTGGCCTGCGGGCAAATGTCGGCTTATACAATGTCCCCATAGTATTTCAGATTGTCTTAACTCACCACCACTAATGAGCTGTGGAGCTTCTCAAAGCAATTTTTTCTTCACCTCAAAACAGCAAGTAAACAAAGTCTGTTTTTACATCCATTGAGACTGATAATAGTTCCTCAAGGTAGCCTATTTTAAAAATCTTTCCAGCTCTCTTCCTTTCCGTAACCACACCACCTGAAAGGGGGGGGGGGGTGCCATGCTCTGACCCAGTGGAAACATAAAACCTGATTGCTTCTTATCCCTTACGCAAATAGCCTACTGCTGTGTCTGTTCCGAGCTCACTAGCATGGGAAATTCTGAGGGTCCAGAATATTTTATACGACGTGGCAAGTTTGTTAGCACAAGCTTTGGGCTGGACCAAATCAACTTGGTCCAGCCCAAAGCTTGTGCTAACAAACTTGCCACGTTGTATAAAATATTCTGGACCCTCACAATATTGCCATTGGCAACTATGTAAAAAATAGCCTACATACATAAAGCCAACAAATGAAAACAGTGCAGCCTGCAGTAAAATATCCTGATAAAAATAAATCACATTGGCTATGCATGGCCTGTCTGCAAGGAACTTGAAACATTGGCTATGCATGGCCTGTCTGCAAGGAACTTGAAACATTGGCAAGTTTGTTAGCACAAGCTTTGGACCTTTTAAGATAACGATAAGCAGCATAACACAGAAATGTGAAGACATGCATATTACAGTGCCTTGCGAAAGTATTCGTCCCCTTTGAACTTTGCGACCTTTTGCCACATTTCAGGCTTCAAACATAAAGATATAAAACTGTATTTTTTTTGTGAAGAATCAACAACAAGTGGGACACAATCATGAAGTGGAATGACATTTATTGGATATTTCAAACTTTTTTAACAAATCAAAAACTGAAACATTGGGCGTGCAAAATTATTCCGCCCCCTTAAGTTAATACTTTGTAGCGCCACCTTTTGCTGCGATTACAGCTGTAAGTCGCTTGGGGTATGTCTATCAGTTTTGCACATCGAGAGACTGACATTTTTTCCCATTCCTCCTTGCAAAACAGCTCATGCTCAGTGAGGTTGGATGGAGAGCATTTGTGAACAGCAGTTTTCAGTTCTTTCCACAGATTCTCGATTGGATTCAGGTCTGGACTTTGACTTGGCCATTCTAACACCTGGATATGTTTATTTTTTAACCATTCCATTGTAGATTTTGCTTTATGTTTTGGATCATTGTCTTGTTGGAAGACAAATCTCTGTCCCAGTCTCAGGTCTTTTGCAGACTCCATCAGGTTTTCTTCCAGAATGGTCCTGTATTTGGCTCCATCCATCTTCCCATAAATTTTAATCATCTTCCCTGTCCCTGCTGAAGAAAAGCAGGCCCAAACCATGATGCTGCCACCACCATGTTTGACAGTGGGGATGGTGTGTTCAGGGTGTTGCTTTTACGCCAAACATAACGTTTTGCATTGTTGCCAAAAAGTTCAATTTTGGTTTCATCTGACCAGAGCACCTTCTTCCACATGTTTGGTGTGTCTCCCAGGTGGCTTGTGGCAAACTTTAAACAACACTTTTTATGGATATCTTTAAGAAATGGCTTTCTTCTTGCCACTCTTCCATAAAGGCCAGATTTGTGCAATATACGACTGATTGTTGTCCTATGGACAGAGTCTCCCACCTCAGCTGTAGATCTCTGCAGTTCATCCAGAGTGATCATGGGCCTCTTGGCTGCATCTCTGATCAGTCTTCTCCTTGTATGAGCTGAAAGTTTAGAAGGATGGCCAGTTCTTGGTAGATTTGCAGTGGTCTGATACTCCTTCCATTTCAATATTATCGCTTGCACAGTGCTCCTTGGGATGTTTAAAGCTTGGGAAATCTTTTTGTATCCAAATCCGGCTTTAAACTTCTTCACAACAGTATCTCGGACCTGCCTGGTGTGTTCCTTGAAAGTAAAGGGGCTGAATAATTTTGCACGCCCAATTTTTCAGTTTTTGATTTGTTAAAAAAGTTTGAAATATCCAATAAATGTCGTTCCACTTCATGATTGTGTCCCACCCGTTGTTGATTCTTCACAAAAATATACAGTTTTATATCTTTATGTTTGAAGCCTGAAATGTGGCAAAAGGTCGCAAAGTTCAAGGGGGCCGAATACTTTCGCAAGGTACTGTATATATACCATTATTTTTCAAATTTGTTGCTTAAATTTAACTCAATAATTCAGACACATGGAACATCTTAAATAGTATCATCCACAACGGGGAAAAACTAAATGAACTAATTAGATCCCAAACAAATATTACAGCCTATATTACAGAACTTCTCCTCCTGCTTCTCTCTTCTGATGCTTATTTTGTGGGTGGACACATCAAAGTGCACCTCCTATTGTTAAAGGTGGCAAAGCGGTCAATAACACTATTATGGCTTCGTGGCCCAATCACTTCAGCCTCAATGGACATGGCTGCAAGACGTCCAAGTCTTATCTGACCCATTGTCTTCCGCAACCAGGGGCGCAGCCGGCGCAGTGCACTAAAGGACCTTTCACAGGAGCAGCTGCTCACAGGGATTGTGAAAGCAACCTGAATGATTTCCTTCAGAGAAGGAAACGTATCATCATCCAGGAGGTTATGCACAGCAAGCATATCTTTGGGAGGACGTCCAGCCTCTCTTTTTCATGCAAGAAAGTTTCTGGCCACCAACATCTCTTCTGCTTTAACATCAATTACCGTAGTGCTTGGCAAACTCTGTTCAGCATGATGTATCTAGGGAGTTTTTTTGAGTTGGGGCTGCATGCCTGTATGCCTTTTGAGCAGACCTGCATCGACAGTCAAGAATCGCTGGTCAAGCTCACAAACCATCCTGTCCAAGCAAGGGAGCAACAACTCTGTTTTCATTGTTCGGGAACATGACAATTCTGTGCCTAAACCCAAGGAGGTCTCCACCACAAAATCTCCCATTTTCCTTTGGCACTTTCGTTCTACATCGGCCTCTGGAATGTTGTGAATTTCACAGAGTGCTTTGGTTCTGTCATTAAAGTTCTGTGGCAAATGCATCTGTGCGTTTGCCTATCAGTGTGTCACATACAGCTTGTAACAAGCTTCTGCCAGGTCTACAGTCTCCTTCTGGAGGAACTTGTGTCGTCCCTCAGTTACAGAAAGAAGGGACTGAAACATCAGTAGCAAATACACGTTGTAGAAATGATGAGGATTTGCTCTCAGACCAACAGCCATGGGGGATCCAATGGCAGATAGACAATTAAAGATAGCAGTTATAGTGTCCACGACTGCATTTATGGACCGCAGCTGGCATGCCCAGCGAGTGTTTGAGAGCTGTACAAGTTCAGCTTATGCTATTCCAAGTTTGGACTGAGCTTCTTTGAACTTCTGGTGGTTAACTAGGTATGTACTGAAAAACTAATACACATTCTCCAAGAAACTGAAAAACTCAGCAGCCTCCGGAATAGCCCTGCAAGAATGACACAACATCAAATGAAGCTCAGGAGCATAGCAATGTACATAAATTGCCTCCACTTTGAAATGTGCTTGCACACCTCCTTGGGACCCAGTCATGACAGTTGCACCATTATAGGTCTGTGCAACGCACTTTAGGCCTCTCATTTGGCACTGCTGTTGCAACTCACTTGCTATTGATTGGGCATCAAATGACTTGATTTGTGCTAGTGCTAGTAAACGCTCCTTAACTGTCCCCTCTGTCACATACCTAACACACAGAGACAACTGTTCAGATTGCCTCATCCGCCATAATGGCATGCATTCCAGACTTTGACATCTCAGAGACCATGGTGTCCATAATCTCTTGAGCACAGCATTCGATCATGTCATTCTGAGATCCTGGAAAGACATACGTCACATTTGATGGAGTATTGTACCTTTGCAGGGAAGGGTCAAACTCCTTGAAAAGCTCCATACATTCAAGAAAGTTCCCTCTATTTGTGCTTTCACTAGATTCATCATTGGCACGGAAAGAGAGTCCATGACTTCCTAACATTGAGGTGACAAAAACAATTCTCCTCAGATACTCCCTTCTCTCTGCAATATCACTAGCATGGGCAGATGTTAAAATCTGAGCAATGTTCCCATGACTGCAAGTTGCCTGGGAGCTTTGCCATGCCACAACACTGTCTCTGTGTGCTCGTGCCATTTCATGTTTACCGAAGATAAACAAAGCTTTTTTCAAATTTGCAGCCATTACTGACAAAATAATGAAATGTAATGTTTTTGCCAAAAATTCTACATGGAAAGCAGAAAGCTGTGTTTTTGTGGACAGGGGACTCTACCCAATTGTATTTCTCAAACCAGCAGTGCTGAAATGCCCTTTTCTGTGTACCAAAACTTTAGTGTGGGTAGCTATTCAGCTTCACTTGTCTAGATCCAGTGTCTTTGTCACCTAAATCCCTCTCATTTCTGGAAGGAGTTGCTACAGCAGCTTGATTACTTTCTTTCTTTGAATCTGTTTGTTGTCCCTCTCTCTCTGGATCTGTTTGTTGTTCCTCCCTCTCTGGATCTGTTTGTTGTCCCTCTCTCTCTGGATCTGTTTGTTGTCCCTCTCTCTCTGGATCTGTTTGTTGTCCCTCTCTCTCTGGATCTGTTTGTTGTCTCTCCCTCTCTGGATCTGTTTGTTGTCCCTCTCTCTCTGGAT
The DNA here is from genome assembly GCF_023373465.1 of Oncorhynchus keta. Lineage (NCBI taxonomy): Eukaryota > Metazoa > Chordata > Actinopteri > Salmoniformes > Salmonidae > Oncorhynchus > Oncorhynchus keta. Next base: position 45,983,342 of record NC_068433.1, read on the forward strand.
CTGTTTGTTGTCCCTCTCTCTCTGGATCTGTTTGTTGTCCCTCTCTCTCTGGATCTGTTTGTTGTCCCTCTCTCTCTGGATCTGTTTGTTGTCCCTCTCTCTCTGGATCTGTTTGTTGTCCCTCTCTCTCTGGATCTGTTTGTTGTCCCTCTCTCTCTGGATCTGTTTGTTGTCCCTCTCTCTCTGGATCTGTTTGTTGTCCCTCTCTGGATCTGTTTGTTGTCCCTCTCTCTCTGGATCTGTTTGTTGTCCCTCTCTCTCTGGATCTGTTTGTTCTCCCTCTCTGGATCTGTTTGTTGTCCCTCTCTCTCTGGATCTGTTTGTTGTCCCTCTCTGGATCTGTTTGTTGTCCCTCTCTCTGGATCTGTTTGTTGTCCCTCTCTCTGGATCTGTTTGTTGTCCCTCTCTCTCTGGATCTGTTTGTTGTCCCTCTCTCTCTGGATCTGTTTGTTGTCCCTCTCTCTCTGGATCTGTTTGTTGTCCCTCTCTCTCTGGATCTGTTTGTTGTCCCTCTCTCTCTGGATCTGTTTGTTGTCCCTCTCTCTCTGGATCTGTTTGTTGTCCCTCTCTCTGGATCTGTTTGTTGTCCCTCTCTCTCTGGATCTGTTTGTTGTCCCTCCCTCTCTGGATCTGTTTGTTGTCCCTCTCTCTCTGGATCTGTTTGTTGTCCCTCTCTCTCTGGATCTGTTTGTTGTCCCTCTCTCTCTGGATCTGTTTGTTGTCCCTCTCTCTCTGGATCTGTTTGTTGTCCCTCTCTCTCTGGATCTATTTGTTGTCCCTCCCTCTCTGGATCTGTTTGTTGTCCCTCCCTCTCTGGATCTGTTTGTTGTCCCTCTCTCTCTGGATCTGTTTGTTGTCCCTCCCTCTCTAGATCTGTTTGTTGTCCCTCTCTCTCTGGATCTGTTTGCTGTCCCTCCCTCTCTGGATCTGTTTGTTGTCCCTCTCTCTCTGGATCTGTTTGTTGTCCCTCCCTCTCTGGATCTGTTTGTTGTCCCTCCCTCTCTGGATCTGTTTGTTGTCCCTCTCTCTCTGGATCTGTTTGTTGTCCCTCCCTCTCTAGATCTGTTTGTTGTCCCTCTCTCTCTGGATCTGTTTGCTGTCCCTCCCTGTCTGGATCTGTTTGTTGTCCCTCTCTCTCTGGATCTGTTTGTTGTCCCTCCCTCTCTAGATCTGTTTGTTGTCCCTCCCTCTCTAGATCTGTTTGTTGTCCCTCCCTCTCTAGATCTGTTTGTTGTCCCTCCCTCTCTGGATCTGTTTGTTGTCCCTCTCTCTCTGGATCTGTTTGTTGTCCCTCTCTCTCTGGATCTGTTTGTTGTCCCTCTCTCTCTGGATCTGTTTGTTGTCCCTCTCTCTCTGGATATGTTTGTTGTCCCTCTCTCTCTGGATCTGTTTGTTGTCCCTCTCTCTCTGGATCTGTTTGTTGTCCCTCTCTCTCTGGATCTGTTTGTTGTCCCTCCCTCTCTCTCTGGATCTGTTTGTTATCCTTCTCTCTCTCTGGATCTGTTTGTTATCCTTCTCTCTCTGGATCTGTTTGTTATCCTTCTCTCTCTCTGGATCTGTTTGTTGTCCCTCCCTGTCTAGATCTGTTTGTTGTCCCTCTCTCTCCCTGGATCTGTTTGTTATCCTTCTCTCTCTCTGGATCTGTTTGTTGTCCCTCCCTCTCTGGATCTGTTTGTTGTCCCTCTCTCTCTGGATCTGTTTGTTGTCCCTCTCTCTCTGGATCTGTTTGTTGTCCCTCTCTCTCTGGATCTGTTTGTTGTCCCTCCCTGTCTGGATCTGTTTGTTGTCCCTCCCTCTCTAGATCTGTTTGTTGTCCCTCCCTCTCTGGATCTGTTTGTTGTCCCTCCCTCTCTAGATCTGTTTGTTGTCCCTCCCTCTCTAGATCTGTTTGTTGTCCCTCTCTCTCTGGATCTGTTTGCTGTCCCTCCCTGTCTGGATTTGTTTGTTGTCCCTCTCTCTCTGGATCTGTTTGTTGTCCCTCCCTCTCTAGATCTGTTTGTTGTCCCTCCCTCTCTAGATCTGTTTGTTGTCCCTCCCTCTCTAGATCTGTTTGTTGTCCCTCCCTCTCTGGATCTGTTTGTTGTCCCTCTCTCTCTGGATCTGTTTGTTGTCCCTCTCTCTCTGGATCTGTTTGTTGTCCCTCTCTCTCTGGATCTGTTTGTTGTCCCTCTCTCTCTGGATCTGTTTGTTGTCCCTCTCTCTCTGGATCTGTTTGTTGTCCCTCCCTCTCTCTCTGGATCTGTTTGTTATCCTTCTCTCTCTCTGGATCTGTTTGTTATCCTTCTCTCTCTGGATCTGTTTGTTATCCTTCTCTCTCTGGATCTGTTTGTTGTCCCTCCCTGTCTAGATCTGTTTGTTGTCCCTCTCTCTCTCTGGATCTGTTTGTTATCCTTCTCTCTCTCTGGATCTGTTTGTTGTCCCTCTCTCTCTGGATCTGTTTGTTATCCTTCTCTCTCTCTGGATCTGTTTGTTGTCCCTCTCTCTCTGGATCTGTTTGTTGTCCCTCCCTGTCTAGATCTGTTTGTTGTCCCTCTCTCTCTGGATCTGTTTGTTGTCCCTCTCTCTCTGGATCTGTTTGTTGTCCCTCCCTCTCTGGATCTGTTTGTTGTCCCTCTCTCTCTGGATCTGTTTGTTGTCCCTCTCTCTCTGGATCTGTTTGTTGTCCCTCTCTCTCTGGATCTGTTTGTTGTCCCTCCCTGTCTGGATCTGTTTGTTGTCCCTCTCTCTCTGGATCTGTTTGTTGTCCCTCTCTCTCTGGATCTGTTTGTTGTCCCTCCCTCTCTGGATCTGTTTGTTGTCCCTCTCTCTCTGGATCTGTTTGTTGTCCCTCCCTGTCTGGATCTGTTTGTTATCCCTCTCTCTCTGGATCTGTTTGTTGTCCCTCTCTCTCTGGATCTGTTTGTTGTCCCTCTATCTCTGGATCTGTTTCTTGTCCCTCCCTCTCTGGATCTGTTTGTTGTCCCTCCCTCTCTGGATCTGTTTGTTGTCCCTCTCTCTCTGGATCTGTTTGTTGTCCTCTCTCTCTGGATCTGTTTGTTGTCCCTCTCTCTCTGGATCTGTTTGTTGTCCCTCTCTGGATCTGTTTGTTGTCCCTCTCTCTCTGGATCTGTTTGTTGTCCCTCTCTCTCTGGATCTGTTTGTTGTCCCTCTCTCTCTGGATCTGTTTGTTGTCCCTCTCTCTCTGGATCTGTTTGTTGTCCCTCTCTCTCTGGATCTGTTTGTTGTCCCTCTCTCTCTGGATCTGTTTGTTGTCCCTCCCTCTCTGGATCTGTTTGTTGTCACTCTCTCTCTGGATCTGTTTGTTGTCCCTCTCTCTCTGGATCTGTTTGTTGTCCCTCTCTCTCTGGATCTGTTTGTTGTCCCTCTCTCTCTGAATCTGTTTGTTGTCCCTCTCTCTCTGGATCTGTTTGTTGTCCCTCTCTCTCTGGATCTGTTTGTTGTCCCTCTCTCTCTGGATCTGTTTGTTGTCCCTCTCTGGATCTGTTTGTTGTCCCTCTCTCTCTGGATCTGTTTGTTGTCCCTCTCTCTCTGGATCTGTTTGTTGTCCCTCTCTCTCTGGATCTGTTTGTTGTCCCTCTCTCTCTGGATCTGTTTGTTGTCCCTCTCTCTCTGGATCTGTTTGTTGTCCCTCTCTGGATCTGTTTGTTGTCCCTCTCTCTCTGGATCTGTTTGTTGTCCCTCTCTGGATCTGTTTGTTGTCCCTCTCTCTCTGGATCTGTTTGTTGTCCCTCTCTGGATCTGTTTGTTGTCCCTCTCTCTGGATCTGTTTGTTGTCCCTCTCTGGATCTGTTTGTTGTCCCTCTCTCTCTGGATCTGTTTGTTGTCCCTCCCTCTCTCTCTGGATCTGTTTGTTATCCTTCTCTCTCTCTGGATCTGTTTGTTATCCTTCTCTCTCTGGATCTGTTTGTTATCCTTCTCTCTCTCTGGATCTGTTTGTTGTCCCTCCCTGTCTAGATCTGTTTGTTGTCCCTCTCTCTCTCTGGATCTGTTTGTTATCCTTCTCTCTCTCTGGATCTGTTTGTTGTCCCTCTCTCTCTGGATCTGTTTGTTATCCTTCTCTCTCTCTGGATCTGTTTGTTGTCCCTCTCTCTCTGGATCTGTTTGTTGTCCCTCCCTGTCTAGATCTGTTTGTTGTCCCTCTCTCTCTGGATCTGTTTGTTGTCCCTCTCTCTCTGGATCTGTTTGTTGTCCCTCTCTCTCTGGATCTGTTTGTTGTCCCTCCCTCTCTGGATCTGTTTGTTGTCCCTCTCTCTCTGGATCTGTTTGTTGTCCCTCTCTCTCTGGATCTGTTTGTTGTCCCTCTCTCTCTGGATCTGTTTGTTGTCCCTCCCTGTCTGGATCTGTTTGTTGTCCCTCTCTCTCTGATCTGTTTGTTGTCCCTCTCTCTCTGGATCTGTTTGTTGTCCCTCTCTCTGGATCTGTTTGTTGTCCCTCCCTCTCTGGATCTGTTTGTTGTCCCTCTCTCTCTGGATCTGTTTGTTGTCCCTCCCTGTCTGGATCTGTTTGTTATCCCTCTCTCTCTGGATCTGTTTGTTGTCCCTCTCTCTCTGGATCTGTTTGTTGTCCCTCTATCTCTGGATCTGTTTCTTGTCCCTCCCTCTCTGGATCTGTTTGTTGTCCCTCCCTCTCTGGATCTGTTTGTTGTCCCTCTCTCTCTGGATCTGTTTGTTGTCCCTCTCTCTCTGGATCTGTTTGTTGTCCCTCTCTCTCTGGATCTGTTTGTTGTCCCTCTCTGGATCTGTTTGTTGTCCCTCTCTCTCTGGATCTGTTTGTTGTCCCTCTCTCTCTGGATCTGTTTGTTGTCCCTCTCTCTCTGGATCTGTTTGTTGTCCCTCTCTCTCTGGATCTGTTTGTTGTCCCTCTCTCTCTGGATCTGTTTGTTGTCCCTCTCTCTCTGGATCTGTTTGTTGTCCCTCCCTCTCTGGATCTGTTTGTTGTCACTCTCTCTGGATCTGTTTGTTGTCCCTCTCTCTCTGGATCTGTTTGTTGTCCCTCTCTCTCTGGATCTGTTTGTTGTCCCTCTCTCTCTGGATCTGTTTGTTGTCCCTCTCTCTGTTTGTTGTCTGGATCTGTTTGTTGTCCCTCTCTCTCTGGATCTGTTTGTTGTCCCTCTCTCTGGATCTGTTTGTTGTCCCTCTGGATCTGTTTGTTGTCCCTCTCTGGATCTGTTTGTTGTCCCTCTCTCTCTGGATCTGTTTGTTGTCCCTCTCTCTCTGGATCTGTTTGTTGTCCCTCTCTCTCTGGATCTGTTTGTTGTCCCTCTCTCTCTGGATCTGTTTGTTGTCCCTCTCTCTCTGGATCTGTTTGTTGTCCCTCTCTCTCTGGATCTGTTTGTTGTCCCTCTCTGGATCTGTTTGTTGTCCTCTCTCTCTGGATCTGTTTGTTGTCCCTCTCTCTCTGGATCTGTTTGTTGTCCTCTCTGGATCTGTTTGTTGTCCCTCTCTCTGGATCTGTTTGTTGTCCCTCTCTCTCTGGATCTGTTTGTTGTCCCTCTCTCTGGATCTGTTTGTTGTCCCTCTCTCTCTGGATCTGTTTGTTGTCCCTCTCTCTCTGGATCTGTTTGTTGTCCCTCTCTCTCTGGATCTGTTTGTTGTCCCTCTCTCTCTGGATCTGTTTGTTGTCCCTCTCTGGATCTGTTTGTTGTCCCTCTCTCTCTGGATCTGTTTGTTGTCCCTCTCTCTCTGGATCTGTTTGTTGTCCCTCTCTCTGTTTGTTGTCTGGATCTGTTTGTTGTCCCTCTCTCTCTGGATCTGTTTGTTGTCCCTCTCTCTCTGGATCTGTTTGTTGTCCCTCTCTCTCTGGATCTGTTTGTTGTCCCTCTCTCTCTGGATCTGTTTGTTGTCCCTCTCTCTCTGGATCTGTTTGTTGTCCCTCTCTCTCTGGATCTGTTTGTTGTCCCTCTCTCTCTGGATCTGTTTGTTGGATCTGTTTGTTGTCCCTCTCTCTCTGGATCTGTTTGTTGTCCCTCTCTGGATCTGTTTGTTGTCCCTCTCTCTCTGGATCTGTTTGTTGTCCCTCTCTGGATCTGTTTGTTGTCCCTCTCTGGATCTGTTTGTTGTCCCTCTCTGGATCTGTTTGTTGTCCCTCTCTCTGGATCTGTTTGTTGTCCCTCTCTCTCTGGATCTGTTTGTTGTCCCTCTCTCTGGATCTGTTTGTTGTCCCTCTCTCTCTGGATCTGTTTGTTGTCCTCCCTCTGGATCTGTTTGTTGTCCCTCTCTCTGGATCTGTTTGTTGTCCCTCTCTCTGGATCTGTTTGTTGTCCCTCTCTCTCTGGATCTGTTTGTTGTCCCTCTCTCTCTGGATCTGTTTGTTGTCCCTCTCTCTCTGGATCTGTTTGTTGTCCCTCTCTCTCTGGATCTGTTTGTTGTCCCTCTCTCTCTGGATCTGTTTGTTGTCCCTCTCTCTCTGTTTGTTGTCCTCTCTCTGGATCTGTTTGTTGTCCCTCTCTCTCTGGATCTGTTTGTTGTCCCTCCCTGTCTGGATCTTTGTTGTCAATTCAATTCAAGGGCTTTATTGGCATGGGAAACATGTGTTAACATTGCCAAAGCAAGTGAGGTAGACAACATACAAAGTGAATATATAAAGTGAAAAACAACAAAAATTAACAGTAAACATTACACATACAACAGTTTCAAAACAGTAAAGACATTACAAATGTCATATTATATATATATATATATATACATATATACATATATATACATATACATATACACAATGTACTAATAATTAAAGGACACAAGATAAAATAAATAAGCATAAATATGGGTTGTATTTACAATGGTGTTTGTTCTTCACTGGTTGCCCTTTTCTCGTGGCAACAGGTCACAAATCTTGCTGCTGTGATGGCACACTGTGGAATTTCACCCAGTAGGTATGGGAGTTTTTCAAAATTGGATATGTTTTCGAATTCTTTGTGGATCTGTGTGATCTGGGGAAATATGTCTCTCTAATATGGTCATACATTGGGCAGGAGGTTAGGAAGTGCAGCTCAGTTTCCACCTCATTTTGTGGGCAGTGAGCACATAGCCTGTCTTCTCTTGAGAGCCATGTCTGCCTACGGCGGCCTTTCTCAATAGCAAGGCTATGCTCACTGAGTCTGTACATAGTCAAAGCTTTCCTTAATTTTGGGTCAGTCACAGTGGTCAGGTATTCTGCCGCTGTGTACTCTCTGTGTAGGGCCAAATAGCATTCTAGTTTGCTCTGTTGTTTTGTTAATTCTTTCCAATGTGTTAAGTAATTATCTTTTTGTTTTCTCATGATTTGGTTGGGTCTAATTGTGCTGTTGTCCTGGGGCTCTGTAGGGTGTGTTTGTGTTTGTGAACAGAGCCCCAGGACCAGTTTGCTTAGGGGACTCTTCTCCAGGTTCATCTCTCTGTTTGTGATGGCTTTGTTATGGAAGGTTTGTGAATGGCTTCCTTTTAGGTGGTTGTAGAATTTAATGGCTCTTTTCTGGATTTTGATAATTAGTGGGTATCGGCCTAATTCTGCTCTGCATGCATTATTTGGTGTTTTACGTTGTACACGGAGGATATTTTTGCAGAATTCTGCGTGCAGAGTCTCAATTTGGTGTTTGTCCCATTTTGTGAAGTCTTGGTTGGTGAGCGGACCCCAGACCTCACAACCATAAAGGGCAATGGGCTCTATGACTGATTCAAGTATTTTTAGCCAAATCCTAATTGGTATGTTGAAATTTATGTTTCTTTTGATGGCATAGAATGCCCTTCTTGCCTTGTCTCTCAGATCGTTCACACCTTTGTGGAAGTTACCTGTGGCGCTGATGTTTAGGCCAAGGTATGTATAGTTTTTTGTGTGCTCTAGGGCAACAGTGTCGAGATGGAATTTGTATTTGTGGTCCTGGTGACTCGACCTTTTTTGGAACACCATTATTTTGGTCTTACTGAGATTTACTGTCAGGGCCCAGGTCTGACAGAATCTGTGCATAAGATCTAGGTGCTGCTGTAGGCCCTCCTAGATCTTATGCACAGATTCTGTCAGACCTGGGCCCTGACCCTGTTGTCTCTCCCTCTCTGGATCTGTTTGTTGTCCCTCTCTCTCTGGATCTGTTTGTTGTCCCTCTCTCTCTGGATCTGTTTGTTGTCCCTCTCTCTCTGGATCTGTTTGTTGTCCCTCTCTCTCTGGATCTGTTTGTTGTCCCTCTCTCTGGATCTGTTTGTTGTCCCTCTCTGGATCTGTTTGTTGTCCCTCTCTCTGGATCTGTTTGTTGTCCCTCCCTGTCTGGATCTGTTTGTTGTCAATTCAATTCTGGGCTTTATTGGCATGAAACTGTGTTAACATTGCCAAAGCAAGTGAGGTAGACAACATACAAAGTGAATATATAAAGTGAAAAACCCAAAAATTAACTGGATCTGTTTGTTTCAAAACAGTAAAGACATTACAAATGTCATATTATATATATATATATATATACATATATACATATATATACATATACATATACACAATGTACTGGACACAAGATAAAATAAATAAGCATAAATATGGGTTGTATTTACAATGGTGTTTGTTCTTCACTGGTTGCCCTTTTCTCGTGGCAACAGGTCACAAATCTTGCTGCTGTGATGGCACACTGTGGAATTTCACCCAGTAGGTATGGGAGTTTTTCAAAATTGGATATGTTTTCGAATTCTTTGTGGATCTGTGTGATCTGGGGAAATATGTCTCTCTAATATGGTCATACATTGGGCAGGAGGTTAGGAAGTGCAGCTGTTTGTGGGCAGTGAGCACATCCCTTCTCTTGAGAGCCATGTCTGCCTTTTCTCAATAGCAAGGCTATGCTCACTGAGTCTGTACATAGTCAAAGCTTTCCTCAGTCACAGTGGTCAGGTATTCTGCCGCTGTGTACTCTCTGTGTAGGGCCAAATAGCATTCTAGTTTGCTCTGTTGTTTTGTTAATCTTTCCAATGTGTTAAGTAATTATCTTTTTGTTTTCTCATGATTTGGTTGGGTCTAATTGTGCTGTTGTCCTGGGGCTCTGTAGGGTGTGTTTGTGTTTGTTTTGTCTCTTCTCCAGGTTCATCTCTGTTTGTGATGGCTGTTATGGAAGGTTTGTCCTTCCTTTTAGGTGGTTGTAGAATTTAATGGCTCTTTTCTGGATTTTGTTTGGGTATGTCCCTTCTGCTCTGCATCTTATTTGGTTTTTACGTTGTACACGGAGGATATTTTTGCAGAATTCTGCGTGCAGAGTCTCAATTTTGGTTTGTCCCATTTTGTTCTTGTTGTGAGCCCTCACAACCATAAAGGGCAATGGGCTCTGACTGATTCAAGTATTTTTAGCCAAATCCTAATTGGTATGTTGAAATTTATGTTTCTTTGATGGCATAGAATGCCCTTTTGCCTTGTCTCTCAGATCGTTCTGGAAGTTACCTGTTGATGTTTAGGCCAAGGTATGTATAGTTTTTTGTGTGCTCTAGGGCAACAGTGTCTGGAATTTGTTTTGTGGTCCTGGTGACTCGACCTCACCATTATTTTGGTCTTACTGGATCTGTTTGTTGATCTAGGTGCTCTGTAGGCCCTCTAGATCTGCACAGATTCTGTCAGACCTGGGCCCTGACCCTGTTGTCTCTCCCTCTCTGGATCTGTTTGTTGTCCCTCTCTCTCTGGATCTGTTTGTTGTCCCTCTCTCTGGATCTGTTTGTTGTCCCTCTCTCTCTGGATCTGTTTGTTGTCCCTCTCTCTCTGGATCTGTTTGTTGTCCCTCTCTCTCTGGATCTGTTTGTTGTCCCTCTCTCTCTGGATCTGTTTGTTGTCACTCTCTCTCTGGATCTGTTTGTTGTCCCTCTCTCTCTGGATCTGTTTGTTGTCTCTCTCTCTCTGGATCTGTTTGTTGTCCCTCTCTGGATCTGTTTGTTGTCCCTCTCTCTCTGGATCTGTTTGTTGTCTCTCTCTCTCTGGATCTGTTTGTTGTCCCTCTCTCTCTGGATCTGTTTGTTGTCCCTCTCTCTCTGGATCTGTTTGTTGTCCCTCTCTCTCTGGATCTGTTTGTTGTCCCTCTCTCTCTGGATCTGTTTGTTGTCCCTCTCTCTCTGGATCTGTTTGTTGTCCCTCTCTCTCTGGATCTGTTTGTTGTCCCTCTCTCTCTGGATCTGTTTGTTGTCCCTCTCTCTCTGGATCTGTTTGTTGTCCCTCTCTCTCTGGATCTGTTTGTTGTCCCTCTCTCTCTGGATCTGTTTGTTGTCCCTCTCTGGATCTGTTTGTTGTCCCTCTCTCTCTGGATCTGTTTGTTGTCCCTCTCTCTCTGGATCTGTTTGTTGTCCCTCTCTGGATCTGTTTGTTGTCCCTCTCTCTCTGGATCTGTTTGTTGTCCCTCTCTCTCTGGATCTGTTTGTTGTCCCTCTCTCTCTGGATCTGTTTGTTGTCCCTCTCTGGATCTGTTTGTTGTCCCTCTCTCTCTGGATCTGTTTGTTGTCCCTCTCTCTCTGGATCTGTTTGTTGTCCCTCTCTGGATCTGTTTGTTGTCCCTCTCTCTCTGGATCTGTTTGTTGTCCCTCTCTGGATCTGTTTGTTGTCCCTCTCTCTCTGGATCTGTTTGTTGTCCCTCTCTGGATCTGTTTGTTGTCCCTCTCTCTCTGGATCTGTTTGTTGTCCCTCTCTCTGGATCTGTTTGTTGTCCCTCTCTGGATCTGTTTGTTGTCCCTCTCTCTCTGGATCTGTTTGTTGTCCCTCTCTGGATCTGTTTGTTGTCCCTCTCTCTCTGGATCTGTTTGTTGTCCCTCTCTCTCTGGATCTGTTTGTTGTCCCTCTCTGGATCTGTTTGTTGTCCCTCTCTCTCTGGATCTGTTTGTTGTCCCTCCCTCTCTGGATCTGTTTGTTGTCCCTCTCTCTCTGGATCTGTTTGTTGTCCCTCTCTCTCTGGATCTGTTTGTTGTCCCTCTCTCTCTGGATCTGTTTGTTGTCCCTCTCTCTCTGGATCTGTTTGTTGTCCCTCTCTCTCTGGATCTGTTTGTTGTCTCTCTCTCTCTGGATCTGTTTGTTGTCCCTCTCTCTCTGGATCTGTTTGTTGTCCCTCTCTCTCTGGATCTGTTTGTTGTCCCTCTCTGGATCTGTTTGTTGTCTCTCTCTCTGGATCTGTTTGTTGTCCCTCTCTCTCTGGATCTGTTTGTTGTCCCTCTCTGGATCTGTTTGTTGTCCCTCTCTCTCTGGATCTGTTTGTTGTCCCTCTCTCTCTGGATCTGTTTGTTGTCCCTCTCTCTCTGGATCTGTTTGTTGTCCCTCCCTCTCTGGATCTGTTTGTTGTCCCTCTCTCTGGATCTGTTTGTTGTCCCTCTCTCTCTGGATCTGTTTGTTGTCCCTCTCTCTCTGGATCTGTTTGTTGTCCCTCTCTCTCTGGATCTGTTTGTTGTCCCTCTCTCTCTGGATCTGTTTGTTGTCCCTCTCTCTCTGGATCTGTTTGTTGTCCCTCTCTCTCTGGATCTGTTTGTTGTCCCTCTCTGGATCTGTTTGTTGTCCCTCTCTCTCTGGATCTGTTTGTTGTCCCTCTCTCTCTGGATCTGTTTGTTGTCCCTCTCTGGATCTGTTTGTTGTCCCTCTCTCTCTGGATCTGTTTGTTGTCCCTCTCTCTCTGGATCTGTTTGTTGTCCCTCTCTGGATCTGTTTGTTGTCCCTCTCTCTCTGGATCTGTTTGTTGTCCCTCTCTCTCTGGATCTGTTTGTTGTCCCTCTCTCTCTGGATCTGTTTGTTGTCCCTCTCTCTCTGGATCTGTTTGTTGTCCCTCTCTCTCTGGATCTGTTTGTTGTCCCTCTCTCTCTGGATCTGTTTGTTGTCCCTCTCTCTCTGGATCTGTTTGTTGTCCCTCTCTCTCTGGATCTGTTTGTTGTCCCTCTCTCTCTGGATCTGTTTGTTGTCCCTCTCTCTGGATCTGTTTGTTGTCCCTCTCTGGATCTGTTTGTTGTCCCTCTCTCTCTGGATCTGTTTGTTGTCCCTCTCTCTCTGGATCTGTTTGTTGTCCCTCTCTGGATCTGTTTGTTGTCCCTCTCTCTCTGGATCTGTTTGTTGTCCCTCTCTGGATCTGTTTGTTGTCCCTCTCTCTCTGGATCTGTTTGTTGTCCCTCTCTGGATCTGTTTGTTGTCCCTCTCTCTCTGGATCTGTTTGTTGTCCCTCTCTCTCTGGATCTGTTTGTTGTCCCTCTCTCTCTGGATCTGTTTGTTGTCCTCTCTCTCTGGATCTGTTTGTTGTCCCTCTCTCTCTGGATCTGTTTGTTGTCCCTCTCTCTCTGGATCTGTTTGTTGTCCCTCTCTCTCTGGATCTGTTTGTTGTCCCTCTCTGGATCTGTTTGTTGTCCCTCTCTCTCTGGATCTGTTTGTTGTCCCTCTCTCTCTGGATCTGTTTGTTGTCCCTCTCTGGATCTGTTTGTTGTCCCTCTCTCTGGATCTGTTTGTTGTCCCTCTCTCTCTGGATCTGTTTGTTGTCCCTCTCTCTGGATCTGTTTGTTGTCCCTCTCTCTCTGGATCTGTTTGTTGTCCCTCTCTCTCTGGATCTGTTTGTTGTCCCTCTCTCTGGATCTGTTTGTTGTCTCTCTCTCTCTGGATCTGTTTGTTGTCCCTCTCTCTCTGGATCTGTTTGTTATCCCTCTCTCTCTGGATCTGTTTGTTGTCCCTCTCTCTCTGGATCTGTTTGTTGTCCCTCTCTGGATCTGTTTGTTGTCCCTCTCTCTCTGGATCTGTTTGTTGTCCCTCTCTGGATCTGTTTGTTGTCCCTCTCTCTCTGGATCTGTTTGTTGTCCCTCTCTCTCTGGATCTGTTTGTTGTCCCTCTCTCTCTGGATCTGTTTGTTGTCCCTCTCTCTCTGGATCTGTTTGTTGTCCCTCTCTGGATCTGTTTGTTGTCCCTCTCTCTCTGGATCTGTTTGTTGTCCCTCTCTCTCTGGATCTGTTTGTTGTCCCTCTCTCTCTGGATCTGTTTGTTGTCCCTCTCTCTCTGGATCTGTTTGTTGTCCCTCTCTCTCTGGATCTGTTTGTTGTCCCTCTCTCTGGATCTGTTTGTTGTCCCTCTCTCTCTGGATCTGTTTGTTGTCCCTCTCTGGATCTGTTTGTTGTCCCTCTCTCTCTGGATCTGTTTGTTGTCCCTCCCTCTGGATCTGTTTGTTCCCTGGATCTTTTGTTGTCCCTCTCTCTCTGGATCTGTTTGTTGTCCCTCTCTCTCTGGATCTGTTTGTTGTCCCTCTCTCTCTGGATCTGTTTGTTGTCCCTCTCTCTCTGGATCTGTTTGTTGTCCCTCTCTCTCTGGATCTGTTTGTTGTCCCTCTCTCTCTGGATCTGTTTGTTGTCCCTCTCTCTCTGGATCTGTTTGTTGTCCCTCTCTGGATCTGTTTGTTGTCCCTCCTCTCTGGATCTGTTTGTTGTCCCTCTCTCTGGATCTGTTTGTTGTCCCTCTCTCTCTGGATCTGTTTGTTGTCCCTCTCTCTGGATCTGTTTGTTGTCCCTCTCTCTCTGGATCTGTTTGTTGTCCCTCTCTGGATCTGTTTGTTGTCCCTCTCTCTCTGGATCTGTTTGTTGTCCCTCTCTCTCTGGATCTGTTTGTTGTCCCTCTCTCTCTGGATCTGTTTGTTGTCCCTCTCTCTGGATCTGTTTGTTGTCCCTCTCTCTCTGGATCTGTTTGTTGTCCCTCTCTCTGGATCTGTTTGTTGTCCCTCTCTCTCTGGATCTGTTTGTTGTCCCTCTCTCTCTGGATCTGTTTGTTGTCCCTCTCTCTCTGGATCTGTTTGTTGTCCCTCTCTCTCTGGATCTGTTTGTTGTCCCTCTCTCTCTGGATCTGTTTGTCCCTCTCTCTCTGGATCTGTTTGTTGTCCTCTCTCTCTGGATCTGTTTGTTGTCCCTCTCTCTCTGGATCTGTTTGTTGTCCCTCTCTCTCTGGATCTGTTTGTTGTCCCTCTCTCTCTGGATCTGTTTGTTGTCCCTCTCTCTCTGGATCTGTTTGTTGTCCCTCTCTCTCTGGATCTGTTTGTTGTCCCTCTCTGGATCTGTTTGTTGTCCCTCTCTCTGGATCTGTTTGTTGTCCTCTCTCTGGATCTGTTTGTTGTCCCTCTCTCTCTGGATCTGTTTGTTGTCCCTCTCTGGATCTGTTTGTTGTCCCTCTCTCTCTGGATCTGTTTGTTGTCCCTCTCTCTGGATCTGTTTGTTGTCCCTCTCTCTGGATCTGTTTGTTGTCCCTCTCTCTCTGGATCTGTTTGTTGTCCCTCTCTCTCTGGATCTGTTTGTTGTCCCTCTCTCTCTGGATCTGTTTGTTGTCCCTCTCTCTCTGGATCTGTTTGTTGTCCCTCTCTCTCTGGATCTGTTTGTTGTCCCTCTCTCTCTGGATCTGTTTGTTGTCCCTCTCTCTCTGGATCTGTTTGTTGTCCCTCCCTGTCTGGATCTGTTTGTTGTCCCTCTCTCTCTGGATCTGTTTGTTGTCCCTCTCTCTCTGGATCTGTTTGTTGTCCCTCTCTCTCTGGATCTGTTTGTTGTCCCTCTCTCTCTGGATCTGTTTGTTGTCCCTCCCTGTCTGGATCTGTTTGTTGTCCCTCTCTCTCTGGATCTGTTTGTTGTCCCTCTCTCTCTGGATCTGTTTGTTGTCCCTCCCTGTCTGGATCTGTTTGTTGTCTCTCCCTCTCTGGATCTGTTTGTTGTCCCTCTCTCTCTGGATCTGTTTGTTGTCCCTCTCTCTCTGGATCTGTTTGTTGTCTCTCCCTCTCTGGATCTGTTTGTTGTCCCTCCCTGTCTGGATCTGTTTGTTGTCCCTCTCTCTCTGGATCTGTTTGTTGTCCCTCTCTCTCTGGATCTGTTTGTTGTCCCTCTCTCTCTGGATCTGTTTGTTGTCCTTTCTGTTTGTCCCTCTCTCTCTGGATCTGTTTGTTGTCCCTCTCTCTCTGGATCTGTTTGTTGTCCCTCTCTCTGGATCTGTTTGTTGTCCCTCCCTCTCTGGATCTGTTTGTTGTCCCTCCCTGTCTGGATCTGTTTGTTGTCCTCTCTCTGGATCTGTTTGTTGTCCCTCTCTCTCTGGATCTGTTTGTTGTCCCTCCTCTCTGGATCTGTTTGTTGTCCTCTCTCTCTGGATCTGTTTGTTGTCCCTCTCTGGATCTGTTTGTTGTCTCTCCCTCTCTGGATCTGTTTGTTGTCCCTCTCTCTCTGGATCTGTTTGTTGTCCCTCTCTCTCTGGATCTGTTTGTTGTCCCTCTTGTCTGTGGGGTTTGACATGTATTGTTATTAAACTCATATTTACAATAACTCAAGGCTTAATGGGTGATGAATCAGTTTTACGTTAGATATCATCTGTCTCATTTATAGCCCTCTCTGGATCTTATTTAGGAAAAGCTAATGAATAGGCCTTGTGACGTCCTGGGCCTATGTGTTCTTAAAAGGAAGGAAAATACCTGTCATGAGGATCCACTTTTATATACTGACGCACAGATAGCGCATTGTGCTAACAAAACAACTCTCTCAAATATACACTGGAATTACATGGGTCTATTGCTGAACTTTCACTGGCACACGTGGTTACAGACTCAACAACATTATACAACCCATCCTCATGGTTACAGACCCAACAACATTATATAGTATCCCTCCTCATGGTTACAGACCCAACAACATTATATAGTATCCCCTCCTCATGGTTACAGACCCAACAACATTATATAATATCCCCTCCTCATGGTTACAGACCCAACAACATTATATAGTATCCCCTCCTCATGGTTACAGACCCAACAACATTATATAGTATCCCCTCCTCATGGTTACAGACCCAACAACATTATATAATATCCCCTCCTCATGGTTACAGACCCAACAACATTATATAGTATCCCCTCCTCATGGTTACAGACCCAACAACATTATATAATATCCCCTCCTCATGGTTACAGACCCAACAACATTATATAATATCCCCTCCTCATGGTTACAGACCCAACAACATTATATAGTATCCCTCCTCATGGTTACAGACCCAACAACATTATATAGTATCCCTCCTCATGGTTACAGACCCAACAACATTATATAGTATCCCTCCTCATGGTTACAGACCCAACAAAATGATATAGTATCCCTCCTCATGGTTACAGACCCAACAACATTATATAGTATCACCTCCTCATGGTTACAGACCCAACAACATTATATAGTATCCCTCCTCATGGTTACAGACCCAACAACATTATATAGCATCCCCTCCTCATGGTTACAGACCCAACAACATTATATAGTATCCCTCCTCATGGTTACAGACCCAACAACATTATATAGTATCCCCTCCTCATGGTTACAGACCCAACAACATTATATAGTATCCCCTCCTCATGGTTACAGACCCAAAAACATTATATAGTATCCCCTCCTCATGGTTACAGACCCAACAACATTATATAGTATCCCTCCTCATGGTTACAGACCCAACAACATTATATAGTATCCCTCCTCATGGTTACAGACCCAACAAAATGATATAGTATCCCTTCCTCATGGTTACAGACCCAACAACATTATATAGTATCCCTCCTCATGGTTACAGACCCAACAACATTATATAGTATCCCCTCCTCATGGTTACAGACCCAACAACATTATATAGTATCCCTTCCTCATGGTTACAGACCCAACAACATTATATAGTATCACCTCCTCATGGTTACAGACCCAACAACATTATATAGTATCCCTCCTCATGGTTACAGACCCAACAAAATTATATAGTATCCCTTCCTCATGGTTACAGACTCAACAACATTATACAACCCATCCTCATGGTTACAGACCCAACAACATTATATAGTATCACCTCCTCATGGTTACAGACCCAACAACATTATATAGTATCCCTTCCTCATGGTTACAGACCCAACAACATTATATAGTATCCCCTCCTCATGGTTACAGACCCAACAACATTATATAGTATCCCCTCCTCATGGTTACAGACCCAACAACATTATATAGTATCACCTCCTCATGGTTACAGACCCAACAACATTATATAGTATCCCCTCCTCATGGTTACAGACCCAACAACATTATATAGTATCCCCTCCTCATGGTTACAGACCCAACAACATTATATAGTATCCCCTCCTCATGGTTACAGACCCAACAACATTATATAGTATCCCCTCCTCATGGTTACAGACCCAACAACATTATATAGTATCCCCTCCTCATGGTTACAGACCCAACAACATTATACAACCCATCCTCATGGTTACAGACCCAACAACATTATATAGTATCCCCTCCTCATGGTTACAGACCCAACAACATTATATAGTATCACCTCCTCATGGTTACAGACCCAACAACATTATATAGTATCACCTCCTCATGGTTACAGACCCAACAACATTATATAGTATCCCCTCCTCATGGTTACAGACCCAACAACATTATATAGTATCACCTCCTCATGGTTACAGACCCAACAACATTATATAGTATCCCCTCCTCATGGTTACAGACCCAACAACATTATATAGTATCCCCTCCTCATGGTTACAGACCCAACAACATTATATAGTATCCCTTCCTCATGGTTACAGACCCAACAACATTATATAGTATCCCTCCTCATGGTTACAGACCCAACAACATTATATAGTATCCCCTCCTCATGGTTACAGACCCAACAACATTATATAGTATCCCCTCCTCATGGTTACAGACCCAACAACATTATACAGTATCCCCTCCTCATGGTTACAGACCCAACAACATTATATAGTATCCCTCCTCATGGTTACAGACCCAACAAAATTATATAGTATCCCTTCCTCATGGTTACAGACTCAACAACATTATACAACCCATCCTCATGGTTACAGACCCAACAACATTATATAGTATCACCTCCTCATGGTTACAGACCCAACAACATTATATAGTATCCCTTCCTCATGTTTACAGACCCAACAACATTATATAGTATCCCCTCCTCATGGTTACAGACCCAACAACATTATATAGTATCACCTCCTCATGGTTACAGACCCAACAACATTATATAGTATCCCTTCCTCATGGTTACAGACCCAACAACATTATATAGTATCCCCTCCTCATGGTTACAGACCCAACAACATTATATAGTATCCCCTCCTCATGGTTACAGACCCAACAACATTATATAGTATCCCTTCCTCATGTTTACAGACCCAACAACATTATATAGTATCCCCTCCTCATGGTTACAGACCCAACAACATTATATAGTATCCCCTCCTCATGGTTACAGACCCAACAACATTATATAGTATCCCTCCTCATGGTTACAGACCCAACAAAATGATATAGTATCCCTTCCTCATGGTTACAGACCCAACAACATTATATAGTATCCCTCCTCATGGTTACAGACCCAACAACATTATATAGTATCCCCTCCTCATGGTTACAGACCCAACAACATTATATAGTATCCCTTCCTCATGGTTACAGACCCAACAACATTATATAGTATCCCTCCTCATGGTTACAGACCCAACAACATTATATAGTATCCCCTCCTCATGGTTACAGACCCAACAACATTATATATTATCCCTCCTCATGGTTACAGACCCAACAAAATTATATAGTATCCCTTCCTCATGGTTACAGACTCAACAACATTATACAACCCATCCTCATGGTTACAGACCCAACAACATTATATAGTATCCCTCCTCATGGTTACAGACCCAACAACATTATATAGTATCCCCTCCTCATGGTTACAGACCCAACAACATTATACAGTATCCCCTCCTCATGGTTACAGACCCAACAACATTATATAGTATCCCCTCCTCATGGTTACAGACCCAACAACATTATATAGTATCCCTCCTCATGGTTACAGACCCAACAAAATTATATAGTATCCCTTCCTCATGGTTACAGACCCAACAACATTATATATTATCCCTCCTCATGGTTACAGACCCAACAAAATTATATAGTATCCCCTCCTCATGGTTACAGACTCAACAACATTATACAACCCATCCTCATGGTTACAGACCCAACAACATTATATAGTATCCCTTCCTCGTAGAGAAAAGCACATGACATTTTTGTGGGCAAACTTTGTCATCAAAGTCTGTCATTCTCTGGATTTATGGTGCTTTCAAGACAACTAGGAACTCTGAAAAAAACCAGGTCGAATCATGACGTCAGTGATCTTCAGGTCGTAACTCTCGAAAGAGGCCAAGTTCCCGATTTGGAATTCCGAGTTGAATGACCTTTCAAAACGTACAGTATTTTCCCAGTCTGAACTAATAGTTGTCTTGAACGCACTGACGTCAGATCTCCCAGTTCCGAGTTTCCAGTTGTTTTGAATGTAGCAGAAGTCATGCTGGATTGACAGCATGGCCAATGTATTCTACCTTTTCATGGCCCATGGTGTTGCGTGTCAATGTTTAACATAGATAACATAACATTAGATAAGAGACACTTTCAGACAGATCCTTTAAACCCAGACCTGGACCACACACCCTCTCCCCTGAATAGCAGGCAGGGGAGGCAAAATAGTGATTGCTTTGCATTGCCATTAATTCCTTCCAAACCACTTAATGTTGAATTTGCGATTTCCAACTTGTTGTGTGATGTTTATGTCCAAAGCCCGATGACCACAATATGTTTTATCTATCATTTCTCTTCATTATTTCTCTTCCTATGACAAGGATTGAAAAGGATTTGCCAGTAGATTGTCAAAGTGATTCATGATGATGACTGCTTATCTAGCTTGCCTAGCTAAGATTTTGAAAGTATGACATTTACATGATCAGTCCAATCAAAGCTACCGTAGATATTCATTTTATCTGTGGCCAATGACTTTGAGCCTCCTTTGACAGGCACTTCTAATATAAATCTATGGCAGCACCAAAGGGGGCTTGAACTGCCTCGCTCTCCCTGTGGATTTGGCGGTGGTGTAGTGCCCCCGTGAGTGACAGATCACTGAGCCAATCACGGCGCAACTCGACAAGATTATCAACTCCTATGCGCTGTATTTTTGCTGACTGCCCCACCACCACAGAAAGCCCTGAGCTTGGCTGAAACACCTGCATTTTGAAGCTGTCTTACTCAAGAAAGTGACCATGTTTGTATATGTGTGTTGTGTGTGTGTGTGTGGGGGGGGGGTATTCTGTGTGGAATCTATTCGTCTGTCATCTGGGGGAGGGGTGTAAAACTATAGGAGGGGGCTGTGTCAACAGCCTGCAATTCCTCTGACACACAGCAGATCTAGTCCCTGTTCTCACTAGCTACTTTAGAGTGATTGATTGTTTATAGAACAAACAGACTACTCTCCCTGAGTCTCTGGCTTTCCCACCGAAATCCTCACGGGCTCCTCACAGACTCAAAACTCCCTGTTTTACACACTCACCACCAGACGATGTAACCTCTGACACATAGGAAATGAGGACGTAACACTCACTCCTCTAATTCTCCATACCTCAGACTAAAGGTCAGGGGTCAAGCTGTAATGTGAGGTCAAAGTGTCACTCACCATTCATAGTTGGAGCTGGGGTTGTCACAGTAGGTGTCAACTGTAAACACACACACGCGCATGCAAAATCAAACAACTATTTTTCTAATGAATAGACATGCCCTCTAGCTCTTATATTTTTCTATTTCACTTTGGCTTTCCTCTCTCTCTGTCTAATTGCCTCTATGAAATATTAATATTGTGTGTCTCTTGGGTCCCTGTCGTTCCTGATCTCAGCATGCTTCCCTGCATCCCTCAAACTTCGGTTCGCCCTGCCCTGCCACCTGTCTCACACTCCCACTGGGACAAAGGGATTTAATTGATAACATACATACACACACAACTATTTCTCTCACAGCCATGTTTGTCAAAGAATGCTTCCAGGAAGGATTTCTGTTCTGTTTTCTAGCTCTTCATTTAGTCTGCTTTGTATTTAATCTTGTCTGTTTTCGCTCTGGATCTGGTGCTTCTGGTTTGGTCTGTGTTACAGGAAGTCTAGCGATTAACTCAAATCTCTGCAGTTTCTGTGAACCAGCCAAGGGAGATTGGGGCCTCTTAAATTTACGCTCACACACACACGCGCGCGCACACACGCACACACACGCACGCTCCCTCTGTGTCTGTCTGATTAAAGTTGCATTTAAAGACAGCATCCCAGTAGTCAGGGGGTCTGGTCAAAGCCCCAGTCTCAGTAGGAGCAGAAACACAGCCTGCGGGACGCGTCTTTAAACCAAGCTGCTGGACACACACACACACGCACGCACGCACACGCACACGCACACGCACACACACACACACACACACGCGCGCTTCCTCTGTGACTGTCTGATTCAAGTTGCATTTAAAGACAGCATCTCAGTAGTCAGGGGTCTGGTCAAAGTTCCAGTCTCAGCAGGAGCAGAAACACAGCCTCTTTAAACCAAACCAAGCAGCTGGACACACACACACACACACACACACACACACACACACACACACACACACACACACACACACACACACACACACACACACACACACACACACACACACACACACACACACACACACACACACACACACACACAGGCCTTTTGCTACACTCGCATTAACATCTGCTAACCATGTGTATGTGACCAATCAAATTTGATTTCATTTGACATCTTTAAACCACAAAGCGAGGTCAATGCAGGAAAATACGGAAAGTATTTTAATGGTCGACTAGCTTTGTCGCCACCCGCTGTCTTCAGCTAATGAGGGGACAAATAAAGAGAGAGAAATAAAGCGGGAGAAATAGAGAGAGAGAAGGAGAAGGAGTATAGAAGCCTCTGCAGGTTATTGCCATAACAGGTACTAGGTTTTGTATTGTGCTCCAGCGGTGTAATTAATTGGCTGTTTTTGTTCTTCTGCCAAAAAACTGAACCAGACACTATGACAGAGCTGCCCTTAGCATGCCCGTGGGGTCCTACAGGCAAAGAGTGGACACCTGTGAAATATCACTGAGGAATGTGAACTCACTAGATCCCTGTACTCTACCTAGCCCATCAACGTCATGTCCATAATCAATGCATTGAAGCGGTAATAACTCACAACACACTGTTATATACTGACTCATGAGTACTGGCAGGACTAAATGGCCATTATTGGGCTGTGTCCTGGCTCTATCAGAGATAATCAACACATATTAACCTGATCATCTTCTGAAGTTGTGGAGCGAGGCTTCAATTGACCCGTGACAGATGCAATGACTACCTCCCCCCCTTCTACTGGGACTGTGAGACTGACTATGATTAGCAGACTCTACTGACAATCCTCTGATCTGTTGGTCCTGATTGGACAGAAGATGAGTCCCTCCTCCCACCTCTGGCTCCTTAATGTGGCTCATTAGACACATTGAGTAGTGTGTTAATGGAAAAAACAGCAGAGTTAATAGATTGCTATTACTATGGCAACAGCTTGGTGGTCTCCCTCTTTTCATAGATAAGCACGCACACACACACACACGCACACACGCACGCACACACACACACACACACGCACGCACACAGTGTTGTTTATGGACAGTAGTAGTCCTGCCGTGTCTACGAGCCCCCAGTGGAGATGCCATTGTCTCAGCTGGCCACACATGATGCATTGGGGCATCCAGCATGTAGGCAATTTCCAATGGATATACTGACTATCAGGTAGCATATGACATAAACCCAGTCTGACACACAATGTGATGGGACCAGAATGATACTCTAGGTTTAGATGATCACGTTAGACTGTATTTTTGTGGGAGCCCTAGGGTGACGCTGGTGTCAACGTCACCAAAGTGTTAACGAGCTGATGACATTACGCCTTTGAACTATGTCACTGTGTCACTGTGTGTGCTCCGTTGAGTCTGCAGATTAAATTTTGACAGTGTGGAAGTGTGTGTGATTGAGAGAGAGAGAGAGAGAGAGAGAGAGAGAGAGAGAGAGAGAGAGAGAGAGAGAGAGAGAGAGAGAGAGAGAGAGAGAGAGAGAGACAGGTTGAGAAGCTCCAGACATTCTCTGATGTCAGAAGCTACACTGCTGAGCTACACAGCTCTGGAGCAAAGGCGTTTCACACTAACAGCACTCAACGTCATATAACACTGACTTGAGGGCTGGGGATTTTTCTTTCACTATCTTTTGGGGTCTCTCTCTCATATATATATATATATATAAGAGAGAGAGAGAGAGAGAGAGAGAGAGAGAGATATAGCTCCAGAAGCCAGCTATAGCTCCATGGGGGATGAGCTGGCACCTTCCCCAGAACAGAGCTGCCCTCGCTGGGACACTGCAAGGTCACAAACCTCTAATTGTCTGAGCCGCACCCTGGAGAGGGAGAAGGATGGAGGGAGAGAGAGGGTGATGAAAGAGAAATATAGAAAAGGGAAAGGAGGAAAGGAACAGCCATACAAAGAGGCTAGATGAGTTTGAGAGAACAAAACTTGAGGGACAAATACTAAGCAAAGAAATTGTGGGAGAAGGAGAAAATTACACTATCAAACGTCCCAATTAAGTCATGGCAGAAATGTAATTTACAGACACTTATTGAGAGAGAGAGAGAGAGAGAGAGAGAGAGAGAGAGAGAGAGAGAGAGAGAGAGAGAGAGAGAGAGAGAGAGAGAGAGAGAGAGAGAGAGAGAGAGAGAGAGAGAGAAAAAGAGAGAGAGAGAGAAAAAGAGTGAGAGACACAGAGAGAGAGAGAGAGAGAGAGAGAGAGAGAGAGAGAGAGAGAGAGAGAGAGAGAGAGAGAGAAAAGAGAGAGAGAGAGAAAGAGAGAGACACAGAGAGAGAGAGAGAGAGAGAGAGAGAGAGAGAGAGAGAGAGAGAGAGAGAGAGAGAGAGAGAGAGAGAGAGAGAGAGAGAGAGAGAGAGAGAGAGAGAGAGAGAGAGAGAGAGAGAGAGAGAGAGAGAGACAGAGAGAGAGAGAGAGAAAAGAGTGAGAGACACAGAGAGAGAGAGAGAGAGAAACAGCCCAAAAGATAGTGGAAAAACAGGTTGAAGGAACTCCTCCCAAACAGTAGTCTATTGTATATCTTCTATACCCTGAGGCTGATCTTCCTATAAACCCAGGAGACCAGCACAAACCCACAGACCCACATTGGAACAAGAACCGTCTTTGCTCCAGTCTGTTTCTGCCTTAGTCAACTCCATTATTATGCAGAGACCACACTGAAACACAGTTGGGTTAATTCCATTTAAAGCCATGAATTGAACTGGAGTCCTATGAAGAGAGATCCATGTCAAATCCGCAATTGACAGGAATTGAAAGAGGATTCACTTCTAGCTTTTCTAACAGAGATCAGACATTAATTGGCTGCTTCTTTTCTAAGGAGGCCATTGATGCTAATCTAGCTAAAAGGCTACGCTAACTCTGTTAGCTTACATGGGGTTAGCATGATCCACCCCTCTATTGTATAGAGCAAAGGGATATCTGACTCAGTCAGAACAGATTTTCAAACAGACAGAGGTAGACGTGTCTGTGTCTGCTTGCGCGCGCGTGTGTGTGTGTGTGTTTGGATATGCTTGAGCGGACGTACCCCTTGATTACTGTGTGCGCTTGCAAGCCGTCTAGCTCAAATCAGAGAGGATTACGTGGTAAATGCAGGTTATGCATGGAAAGAAAAAAATGCAGGTGGGCACACGTGTTTGTGTGTGTCTTTCTCTGTATGTCTGAGAAGGGAGGCAAGAAGTCTGACTTAGCAATAACTTTCATTTAGTGGGAGGAGAAATCACAGAAGCATTGCAGCCTTGACTATGTAATGGGTGTAACATACACACTGTGCTCCCTATCAGAAACTGTTCCCCTTAGCATGCAACAGTGTGCTGTCATTTCCTGAGCCATTAACTCCCTGAGTGACTTGTACCCTCAAAAGACCTTTGGCAAACACTGGTCCCAATTTTCATTTGTAGAAAATACAGAACATCATAACACACGTTAGGAACAAATGTTTGAATTCCCCTCTTTCTTTGGCTTTTATTTCTCCTTCCCACATCGTCCTCTAATACTTATTTTTACGTTTCCCTCCCTCGCTTTTTATCGCTTTCTTGCAAACTGGAAAACATGTGCACTAAAGAATGAAAGGGTATTCGTTCTGAAGAGGCCTTTCCTCTCAGCAGATGTCTACATGTCTTGGAAGAAGGAGTGACACACCGCGAGGAGCAGTCTGACCCCATTGGGAAATAAGCACTTAACACCAAGCCCTGCTACCATGGAAAGATGAGCTCACTATTTTAAGACAACACCTGTCTCTCACACCGTCTGTCAAATATGACCATCAGGCCTATAGACACTTTCAAACACACGAACGCACGCACAACGCAAGCACACACTCACATACTGAGAAGATACACTGAGTGTACAAAACAGTATTATGCCATGACATAGCTTTCACCTGGATTCACCTGGTCAGTCTATGATCCCTTATTGATGTCACTTGTTAAATCCACTTCAAACAGTGTAGATGAAGGGGAGGAGACCATTTTTAAGAAGGATTTTTAAAACCTTGAGACAATTGAGATATGGATTGTGGATGTGTGTCATTCAGAGGGTGCCACTCAACATTAGGAAGGTGTCGGTGTATTTAATGCTACACTCAGTGTTTAAAGATAGAAGGTAGAGATAGAAAGCACATGTGTTCCTGACTAGGCCAGTGGGCATGCTTCTAAATGTCTGGTATTATTCAGTCTGGTCATTGTTTCATCTGTAGTTTCCTGTCCACACCCAGCCAGTCACAACGCTCCAGGAATAAAAAGAGATGAGAGGACACAGACGCTGGACGGAGTCAGTCAACATTCCCAACCCGAGTTCCTGTCCCTAAACAAATGCTCCAAAAACAGGCCACAATTCCTGAGCTTTCCTAGAAATGACCAATTCAGCAAACTAAGTTAGGCCTACTTGAGTAACTTGCAAACTGAGTTACTTGAGTGTAACTACAGTCTATATTTTAGTCTTATAGTAGACACTCTTATCCAACTTACAGTAACTTGCGTCCATAACAGAGGCGGTCCGCCCATTAGGGCATTAAGGGCGGAGCCCCACTTGTGATTGGTCCCCAACAAATTATAAATGTTAACATATATTTTTTATGAAGATATATATTATAGAATGAATGGATTATGTTTTAAATGATCATAAAAAGTGTGGTAAATGTGTATATTTTCCTGTTAAAAATATATTGTTCAAAACAAGCTGTTCATGATCCCTATGATCCCTATGTTTTTCCAGAATAGTAACTTTAGACCATGGTCTGATAAGGGGATCACTCTTCTGGAACATTGTTAGGAGGAGGGAGTTCTTATGTCTTTTGATCAGCTGAAACAGAAATACCACTTGCCTAACAGGGACTTCTTTAGCTACCTACAACTACAAAACTTTATTAGGGTGACTCTCAAGGGACAATGGAACCTACCTAAGATGTCACCTATTGAACAACTCTGCCACGCAGACCAACCACTGTTCAAGACCATTTCCCGTGTTTACAATGCTCATATGTCAGGACTAACACTGCCTGGGCTAGATAAACCCCGACTTAGATGGGAGAGAGATCTGGGTATTGATCTTGATGAGGATCTATGGAGTGACCTATGCAGGGATGGGGTTACATCCACATTGAACTCCAGATACAGACTGATCCAGTTTAATTTCCTCCATCAGCTCTATATCACCCCATCTAGACTGCACAGGTTCAACCCAGATATCTCCTCCCTATGTTTTAGATGTGGCTCAGATGAAGGAACATTCCTCCATTCCACTTGGCAGTGTTCAAAACTACACGGTTTCTGGCAGGGGGTATGCGATACCATATCCTCAATTCACGGGGTTGCATTCCCTTTAGACCCGGAGGTCTGTCTACTGGGTAACTTTACTAACACCAATCTTAGGCAAAGCCATACTATAAAGCTAACAGAAATATTGCTAGCGATTGCCAAGAAATGTATTGCCTTGAAATGGAAATTGGATTCCTCCCTGCCAGTTGCAATGTGGCTTTCGGAAGTTAATAGTTGTATCCCTTTGGAGAAAATCACTTACTGCTTGAGGAATAAGTTAAAGACATTTTACAGAATTTGGCAACCTTTTATTGACTATATGGAGAATCTCCCCCACATCTCATTGATTGAATCTATATATAATCCTCACATAATGTTTCACACGTAATGTATAATATGTAGCCTACGGCAGGTGATCCAATGTCTCGTTATTTTTATTTTTTATATATATATTTTTTTATTATTGTATGTTTGTTTATATAACTATAATTATAATGTATTTTTGTTACGTTCATCTGTTACTGTCACTTTGTCCTATCGTTGTCTAATATATTTTCACTTTTGTTTTGAATGTTCTTAATTGGAAAATGCAAAAATAAAATATAAAAAATTTAAAAAAACAAGCTGTTCAGTTACCTACAACTCTGCCCCTCAGTGACTGGACCGTCCTGGGGTGCTCAAATGTGCGCCCGTTCAGTCAGAACTTCTGGGTCTGCTCTAATCTCCTCATCCCAAGGAGTCTCTCACACCAGACATACTTCCGCACGTGAGACTAGGTCTGCTCTATCAGGTACAGATAGCGCTAAAGCAAAATGATCATTGTAATTAACTTGTAAATAAATGGGACCTGATAAATCGGACAACCACATCCAACAAGAGTCGAAGGACAGAGGGATAAACTAGCTCGAACCTTCTCATTGCGGATCTGGTAGGACAAAAAAACATGGCCAATTTTGTTTCCCCCATTAGGTTCTACTGTAGGTGACAGGGCAACATATTGTGTGAACTAAAACAGCATAAAAACAGGTGTATCACAAAGCACAATCAAATGAATTAGCCCAGTTACAGTCATTTTCTGAAACATTGAGAAATAGTTTGGTCAATTTTTCTTGTCAAATTAACCAGTTCCCTACTTTTGATAAGCAAATTGTTATAGCTAGATGGTAGTTTGCTAGCTAATTAGCTCCCATGCTGATTTCAAGTATTTTAAAACTAATATATGATTAACTCAGAAATATTATTTTTTTTCAGTATGAGAAAAGTGCATAATGATTTGTGAGATTATGTTAGCTAGCTATCTCCAGTAAGGTCATGTGTTTGTTGCCTTCTCCCTGGTTTCCACTAGTTATCACCAAAATTGTCTATATTGTAAAAAGTATTTAAGGTGAGGGGATAGGCAGAAGGTTAGCATTGTGGTTGATGTTAGGGTTAAGGTTCGTTTTAGGTTTAAAATCACATTTTTCGTTGTAGAAATAGGAGGGCTTTACGACTTTGTAGCTGGGGTAACTAGTAAGGACCGTGCTCCCTGGTGCACTCGCTCGTTCGTGAGCTGGCTGCTCGTTCTAAATAGTATAATCTAATCTGTTCAAAACAGTGGAAGCATGTGCAGCAGTAGCCATTTGCTTTTTGACATGCACAAGTGAAATAGGTGTATCTATGCAGTTGTTCAAATGCACATATCGCTTTATATACAGTATCTTCTCAAAGAAACTACAAGTAGTTAATAAACGTCACATATATTTCTGTCATGCTGCTTTGTTGACAACTCC